>NC_092293.1:12590318-12599433 GCF_036320965.1 Panulirus ornatus | reverse complement strand
GTCATATGATTCATTTTTGTCTTTATCATCAAGGCCATTAATTTGAGTCATTGCCTTTTGTCATGGTTCTTATTTCCCTGACATTCATTATCAGACGTGTTTACAATGTGTCTTGACGGGAATTAATAGCAATTTTTTTTCCTCCGATTAAAGAAGCTAAAACATATACAAGAGGTTCGGTATATTTACATAGTATATTTCTGAATCATTGTTACCGTTAGGTAGACTCCTCTCCAAATTCTTATCAACTAAAAGTCAAATCTTAAAATACAAGGAATTGTACAGAGGAATTCCAACATCAGCAGACAACTGTGACCTAACGAGGCTGTTTGTAATGGTAGCAGAGATCAGGAGGTCATAGATCAGTGGAGTAAGAGGAGACAGACTTGCACATGTTTCACAGAGAATAACCTGTACACTGTGTATGTAACTAAGGAGGAGAAAATAACGTCACTCGTGGATTTGAAGCGAAATGTTTAGTAGATGTATTCTGAGGTACTTTTAGAAAGTTAGAATACAAGGAGTGGAGGGTTTCCAGCCCCCCGCTCCCGCCCCCTTCAGTCACCTTCTACGACACATGAGGAATGCGTTGGAAGTGTTCTTTCTCCCCTATCCCCAGGGATATATGTATATATATATATATATATATATATATATATATATATATATATATATATATATATATATATATATATATATATATATATATATATATATATATATATATATATATATATATATATATATGATGGATTGCGCAAAAGATGCTTGTGGCATGAGAAGAGTGGGAGGTGGGTTGATTAGAAAGGGTAGTGAGTGGTGGGATGAAGAAGTAAGAGTATTAGTGAAAGAGAAGAGAGAGGCATTTGGACGATTTTTGCAGGGAAAAAATGCAATTGAGTGGGAGATGTATAAAAGAAAGAGACAGGAGGTCAAGAGAAAGGTGCAAGAGGTGAAAAAAAGGGCAAATGAGAGTTGGGGTGAGAGAGTATCATTAAATTTTAGGGAGAATAAAAAGATGTTCTGGAAGGAGGTAAATAAAGTGCGGAAGACAAGGGAGCAAATGGGAACTGCAGTGAAGGGCGCAAATGGGGAGGTGATAACAAGTAGTGGTGATGTGAGAAGGACATGGAGTGAGTATTTTGAAGGTTTGTTGAATGTGTTTGATGATAGAGTGGCAGATATAGGGTGTTTTGGTCGAGGTGGTGTGCAAAGTGAGAGGGTTAGGGAAAATGATTTGGTAAACAGAGAAGAGGTAGTGACTGCTTTGCGGAAGATGAAAGCCGGCAAGGCAGCAGGTTTGGATGGTATTGCAGTGGAATTTATTAAAAAAGGGGGTGACTGTATTGTTGACTGGTTGGTAAGGTTATTTAATGTATGTATGACTCATGGTGAGGTGCCTGAGGATTGGCGGAATGCGTGCATAGTGCCATTGTACAAAGGCAAAGGGGATAAGAGTGAGTGCTCAAGTTACAGAGGTATAAGTTTGTTGAGTATTCCTGGTAAATTATATGGGAGGGTATTGATTGAGAGGGTGAAGGCATGTACAGAGCATCAGATTGGGGAAGAGCAGTGTGGTTTCAGAAGTGGTAGAGGATGTGTGGATCAGGTGTTTGCTTTGAAGAATGTATGTGAGAAATACTTAGAAAAGCAAATGGATTTGTATGTAGCATTTATGGATCTGGAGAAGGCATATGATAGAGTTGATAGAGATGCTCTGTGGAAGGTATTGATAATATATGGTGTGGGAGGAAAGTTGTTAGAAGCAGTGAAAAGTTTTTATCGAGGATGTAAGGCATGTGTACGTGTAGGAAGAGAGGAAAGTGATTGGTTCTCAGTGAATGTAGGTTTGCGGCAGGGGTGTGTGATGTCTCCATGGTTGTTTAATTTGTTTATGGATGGGGTTGTTAGGGAGGTAAATGCAAGAGTTTTGGAAAGAGGGGCAAGTATGAAGTCTGTTGGGGATGAGAGAGCTTGGGAAGTGAGTCAGTTGTTGTTCGCTGATGATACAGCGCTGGTGGCTGATTCATGTGAGAAACTGCAGAAGCTGGTGACTGAGTTTGGTAAAGTGTGTGGAAGAAGAAAGTTAAGAGTAAATGTGAATAAGAGCAAGGTTATTAGGTACAGTAGGGTTGAGGGTCAAGTCAATTGGGAGGTGAGTTTGAATGGAGAAAAACTGGAGGAAGTGAAGTGTTTTAGATATCTGGGAGTGGATCTGGCAGCGGATGGAACCATGGAAGCGGAAGTGGATCATAGGGTGGGGGAGGTGGGCGAAAATTCTGGGGGCCTTGAAGAATGTGTGGAAGTCGAGAACATTATCTCGGAAAGCAAAAATGGGTATGTTTGAAGGAATAGTGGTTCCAACAATGTTGTATGGTTGCGAGGCGTGGGCTATGGATAGAGTTGTGCGCAGGAGGATGGATGTGCTGGAAATGAGATGTTTGAGGACAATGTGTGGTGTGAGGTGGTTTGATCGAGTGAGTAACGTAAGGGTAAGAGAGATGTGTGGAAATAAAAAGAGCGTGGTTGAGAGAGCAGAAGAGGGTGTTTTGAAGTGGTTTGGGCACATGGAGAGGATGAGTGAGGAAAGATTGACCAAGAGGATATATGTGTCGGAGGTGGAGGGAGCAAGGAGAAGAGGGAGACCAAATTGGAGGTGGAAAGATGGAGTGAAAAAGATTTTGTGTGATCGGGGCCTGAACATGCAGGAGGGTGAAAGGAGGGCAAGGAATAGAGTGAATTGGAGCGATGTGGTATACCAGGGTTGACGTGCTGTCAGTGGATTGAATCAAGGCATGTGAAGCGTCTGGGGTAAACCATGGAAAGCTGTGTAGGTATGTATATTTGCGTGTGTGGACGTATGTATGTACATGTGTATGGGGGGGGGGTTGGGCCATTTCTTTCGTCTGTTTCCTTGCGCTACCTCGCAAACGCGGGAGACAGCGACAAAGTATAAAAAGAAAAAAAAAAAATATATATATATATATATATATATATATATATATATATATATATATGTATATATATATATATATATATATATATATATATATATATATATATATATATATATATATATATATATATATATATATATATATATTTTTCCATACTATTCGCCATTTCCCGCATTAGCGAGGTAGCGTTAAGAACAGAGAACTGGGCCTTTGAGGGAATATCCTCACCTGGCCCCCTTCTCTGTTCTTTCTCTTAGAAAAAAAAAAAGACGAGAGGGGAGGATTTCCAGACACCCCCCCCCCTTCCCTTTTCGTCGCCTTCTACGACACGCAGGGAATACGTGGGAAGTATTCTTTCTCCCCTATCCCCAGGAAGATATATATATATGTATGATATGTATGATATGTATATATGTATGTATTAATGAGTCCACGGGGAAAATGAAACATGATAAGTCTGTCTTGGACAATCGCATGTTTACCAAATAGCGTCCTAGCTACGTTTCTTCGTTGTATATCAACTGACTGTTCTATTCCTCTCTCTCTTGTGTCTCCCCTGATGATGTGATTATAACACGAGAGTACACTTGGGAACTTATCGTGTTTCATTTTCCCTGTGGACTCATAGGAATATCTTGATTACGCACAAAATTGTGATCCTTTCCAATATATATATAATTATATATATATATATAAATCCTCCCCTCTCACTTTTTTTTTTTCAATTTTCCAAAAGAGGGAACAGAGAAGGGGCCCAGGTGGGGATATTCCCTCAAGAGCCCAGTCCTCTGTTCTCAACGCTACCTCGCTAATGCGGGAAATGGCGAATAGTATGAAAGAAAGAATATATATATATATATATATATATATATATATATATATATATATATATTTTTTTTTTTTTTTTTTTTTTTTTTTTATACTTTGTCGCTGTCTCCCGCGTTTGCGAGGTAGCGCAAGGAAACAGACGAAAGAAATGGCCCAACCCCCCCCCCCCATACACATGTACATACACACGTCCACACACGCAAATATACATACCTACACAGCTTTCCATGGTTTACCCCAGACGCTTCACATGCCTTGCTTCAATCCACTGACAGCACGTCAACCCCTGTATACCACATGACTCCAATTCACTCTATTTCTTGCCCTCCTTTCACCCTCCTGCATGTTCAGGCCCCGATCACACAAAATCTTTTTCACTCCATCTTTCCACCTCCAATTTGGTCTCCCTCTTCTCCTCGTTCCCTCCACCTCCGACACATATATCCTCTTGGTCAATCTCTCCTCACTCATTCTCTCCATGTGCCCAAACCATTTCAAAACACCCTCTTCTGCTCTCTCAACCACGCTCTTTTTATTTTCACACATCTCTCTTACCCTTACGTTACTTACTCGATCAAACCACCTCACACCACACATTGTCCTCAAACATCTCATTTCCAGCACATCCATCCTCCTGCGCACATCTCTATCCATAGCCCACGCCTCGCAACCATACAACATTGTTGGAACCACTATTCCCTCAAACATACCCATTTTTGCTTTCCGAGATAATGTTCTCGACTTCCACACATTTTTCAAGGCTCCCAAAATTTTCGCCCCCTCCCCCACCCTATGATCCACTTCCGCTTCCATGGTTCCATCCGCTGACAGATCCACTCCCAGATATCTAAAACACTTCACTTCCTCCAGTTTTTCTCCATTCAAACTCACCTCCCAATTGACTTGACCCTCACCCCTACTGTACCTAATAACCTTGCTCTTATTCACATTTACTCTCAACTTTCTTCTTCCACACACTTTACCAAACTCAGTCACCAGCTTCTGCAGTTTCTCACATGAATCAGCCACCAGCGCTGTATCATCAGCGAACAACAACTGACTCACTTCCCAAGCTCTCTCATCCCCAACAGACTTCATACTTGCCCCTCTTTCCAGGACTCTTGCATTTACCTCCCTTACAACCCCATCCATAAACAAATTAAACAACCATGGAGACATCACACACCCCTGCCGCAAACCTACATTCACTGAGAACCAATCACTTTCCTCTCTTCCTACACGTACACATGCCTTACATCCTCGATAAAAACTTTTCACTGCTTCTAACAACTTTCCTCCCACACCATATATTCTTAATAGCTTCCACAGAGCATCTCTATCAACTCTATCATATGCCTTCTCCAGATCCATAAATGCTACATACAAATCCATTTGCTTTTCTAAGTATTTCTCACATACATTCTTCAAAGCAAACACCTGATCCACACATCCTCTACCACTTCTGAAACCGCACTGCTCTTCCCCAATCTGATGCTCTGTACATGCCTTCACCCTCTCAATCAATACCCTCCCATATAATTTACCAGGAATACTCAACAAACTTATACCTCTGTAATTTGAGCACTCACTCTTATCCCCTTTGCCTTTGTACAATGGCACTATGCACGCATTCCGCCAATCCTCAGGCACCTCACCATGAGTCATACATACATTAAATAACCTTACCATCCAGTCAACAATACAGTCACCCCCTTTCTTAATAAATTCCACTGCAATACCATCCAAACCTGCTGCCTTGCCGGCTTTCATCTTCCGCAAAGCTTTTACTACCTCTTCTCTGTTTACCAAATCATTTTCCCTAACCCTCTCACTTTGCACACCACCTCGACCAAAACACCCTATATCTGCCACTCTGTCATCAGACACATTCAACAAACCTTCAAAATACTCATTCCATCTCCTTCTCACATCACCGCTACTTGTTATCACCTCCCCATTTACGCCCTTCACTGAAGTTCCCATTTGCTCCCTTGTCTTACGCACCCTATTTACCTCCTTCCAGAACATCTTTTTATTCTCCCTAAAATTTACTGATAGTCTCTCACCCCAACTCTCATTTGCCCTTTTTTTCACCTCTTGCACCTTTCTCTTGACCTCCTGTCTCTTTCTTTTATACTTTTCCCACTCAATTGCATTTTTTCCCTGCAAAAATCGTCCAAATGCCTCTCTCTTCTCTTTCACTAATACTCTTACTTCTTCATCCCACCACTCACTACCCTTTCTAAACAGCCCACCTCCCACTCTTCTCATGCCACAAGCATCTTTTGCGCAATCCATCACTGATTCCCTAAATACATCCCATTCCTCCCCCACTCCCCTTACTTCCATTGTTCTCACCTTTTTCCATTCTGTACACAGTCTCTCCTGGTACTTCCCCACACAGGTCTCCTTCCCAAGCTCACTTACTCTCACCACCTTCTTCACCCCAACATTCACTCCTCTTTTCTGAAAACCCATACTAATCTTCACCTTAGCTTCCACAAGATAATGATCAGACATCCCTCCAGTTGCACCTCTCAGCACATTAACATCCAAAAGTCTCTCTTTCGCACGCCTGTCAATTAACACGTAATCCAATAACGCTCTCTGGCCATCTCTCCTACTTACATAAGTATACTTATGTATATCTCGCTTTTTAAACCAGGTATTCCCAATCATCAGTCCTTTTTCAGCACATAAATCTACAAGCTCTTCACCATTTCCATTTACAACACTGAACACCCCATGCATACCAATTATTCCCTCAACTGCCACATTACTCACCTTTGCATTCAAATCACCCATCACTATAACCCGGTCTCGTGCATCAAAACCGCTAACACACTCATTTAGCTGCTCCCAAAACACTTGCCTCTCATGATCTTTCTTCTCATGCCCAGGTGCATATGCATATATATATATATATATATATATATATATATATATATATATATATATAATTCCTAAGAGTGCATTTTTCCCGTGGATTCTTATGAATATACTTGATCACGCGCAAAACTGTGAGCCTTTCCAATAAATATATATATGAATAAAAATTCCCAAGTGCACTTTTGTGTAATGATCACGTTGTCAGGGGAGATACAAGAACGAGATAGATGACATACAACAGTCAGTTGATATATAAAGAAGAGATGTTGCTAGGACACCATTGTATGCTTGCTTGTTTTTTATTTTCTTTTCTTGCGTATCTGCTTGCCTGCGTTTTTGTTTATTTTCTTTCTTGTCTACCTGCCTTTTTGCTTGATTGCCGGCGTCCCTGTTTTTTCATTGCCTGCTTGCCTGCGTTTGTCCACCTGATTGCTTGCCTTCCTGACTTTTTTCTGCGTGCCTGCCTGCCTGCCTGCCCTTTTGTCTACTTTCCTTATTGCCTGCTTGCCTGCTTGCCTGCTTGCCTGCTGTGTCACTTGTCTGCCAGCTTTTTAAGTTGCCTGCCTGCCTTTCGCGGTAATATAGATATCTGTGGGCTTTCCAGTGTACGTTTCACTAATATGGAAAGTGTAGGGGTTTGGGAGCCTGCAGTTTTACGTGACAAAAGGAGATATTTACATAAATTTGATAAGCAGGAAGACTACAGACGTACCAACCCATACTTCAGTAGTACAATAGAATGTGTGTATCACTAGAGGCTCTCAAACCCACTTTAAACACAAGAAAAGTTTGTGTACTTGGCAAGCAACCCACAATACCAGCAAAATGTCCATAAATTCATAGGTCCTCAATTCTGAGAAGTAGTTCTTGTCTTCTCATTCACTCTTGATACAATGCTTATTTTCCCCATAGGTCTGCTCCTGCGGGCATTAGAAAAGGGAGCCATGTAGTCAGGTTGGCTCCCACACTTAGGGTGGCCAATGTTTTTGATCTGAAGCATGAACGGGCGTGACCATTACCACCATATATTGGACGGGGTCACTACGTTCAACGTACCATTAGTATCTGTTGTGATTGTTATGATAAGTATCTGTGGACACGATATCTGCAAGAGATTTGATAATAAGATGAAAATAGTCTCGGAGGCGTAAGAGAAAGATTTATTTAGGATACCTTTCTTGGTTCTACTTTCTGTTTTCTTATGATATAATGTTAAACAGAATGTTTAAATAAGTAACAAGGAACGAATGAGGTTCTTGAAGAAAGGGGAGAGCCAGTTAAAAAGACTTCTGCACGCACCTGGTTGCGAAGTTTTTTTGTGGTGGTGGTTGGGGGTGTTGGTGGTGGTGGTGGTGGTGGTGGTGGTGTTGGTGATGGTGGTGGTGGTGATGGTGGTGGTGGTGGTGTTGGTGATGGTGGTGGTGGTGGTGTTGGTGGTGGTGGTGGTGGTGGTGATGGTGGTGGTGGTGGTGTTGGTGATGGTGGTGGTGTTGGTGATGGTGGTGGTGTTGGTGATGGTGGTGGTGTTGGTGATGGTGGTGGTGTTGGTGATGGTGGTGGTGTTGGTGGTTGTGGTGGTGGTGTTGCCCAGGTGCACATGCACCAATAATCACCCATCTCTCTCCATCCACTTTCAGTTTTACCCATATCAATCTAGAGTTTACTTTCTTACACTCTATGACATACTCCCACCACTCCTGTTTCAGGAGTAGTGCTACTCCTTCCCTTTCTCTTGTCCTCTTACTACCCCCTGACTTTACTCCCAAGACATTCCCAAACCACTCTTCCCCTTTACCCTTGAGCTTCGTTTCACTCAGAGCCAAAACATCCAGGTTCCTTTCCTCAAACATACTACCTATCTCTCCTTTTTTCTCAACTTGGTTACATCCACACACATTTAGACACCTCAGTCTGAGCCTTCGAGGAGCATGAGCACTTCCCGCGTGACTCCTTCTTCTGTTTCCCATTTTAAAAAGTTAAGATACATGGAGGGGAGGGTTTCCAGCCCCTCGTTCCAGTCTCCTTTAGTCGCCTTCTGCGACACGTGAAGAGTGCGTATATCCCCTATCCCCGGGGATATACATATACATATATATATATATATATATATATATATATATATATATATATATATATATATATATATATATATATATATATATATATATATATATATATATATATATATATATATATATATATATATATATATATATATATATATACATATATATATATATATATATATATATATATATATATATATATATATATATATTTTCTTAAACTGGGTCGAGCCAGACGTGAGCGTCGGTCGCCTCGCCTCGTTCTCAGGAGACGTACATTTCATTAAGAAAACGGCAGGTCGAGATCGCAGTGGCAATCATCATCTTCCATTTATAAAGGAAAAATTCATACTTGCTGCCTATATTGTCTTTGAT